>NC_134086.1:25477170-25504205 GCF_000715075.1 Nicotiana tabacum | reverse complement strand
ATCTCTTTCTTAGAAAAGTTGTTTTATTGTTTTCCTCAATACATATATATATATATATATATATATATATATATATATATATATATATGTGTATGTGTGTGTGTGTGTGGTGTCCACGTGTTTGTATGAACTTTCATTTATTTATTTGTTTTATTGTTTTCCTCAATATTTCGGTCGATGTCAACGTATCATTGTCGGCAAAAATTGAGAATAAGTTATAAGTACTGCTAGATTACAGATCTAGTTCTATTAATTCAGATCTTTTTTGAAGATTAATTAATGGAACCATATATATCTTATCACTAGAAAAACGGTGCCATATTAGTACTGTAGCATTATTTTGTCTCATGGACTTTGTAATGATTACTTGTACTACGCAAGCAAAGAAAAGCCTTCCGTTTGGACCAAAAAAAAACAAAAGCCTTCAGTATACACTACAAAGTAACAGATTTGTTTTCTAAGTGCAACAAGGGCTAATTTGAAGGCTGCGCAGGTGCATATCTTCCAGCAAAAACTATGCCTTATATTCGCTCTAAAAATAATATCCGACATAATATATATTTTTGTATATTAATGTACAATATATATATATATATATATATATATATATATATATATATATTTTATACATAATTAAAAAAAAATTGTATAATTGACCAGAAGAAGTAATTATTTTTGACCTATGGGTCAAAATGCGTAACTTGCCCTATTTTCCCCGAGTCAGAAAAGGGCCACCAAAATATTTGATGAAACGGATGAGAATGTTCTTCCCTCAATCAGGGATCTTCAATTAGGGCTCTTGAAATGAAGAAATCTCAAGGAAACGGTTCCCTTAAATATGCCATGCACAAAATAAATTTGGATTAATCAGGTAGGGTTTGTAAATTTTGAATACCAGATAATTAATAAAAATATTAATAAGCTAGGAAAGGATGGAAGTGAGTGGAAGGGAACCATAAAAGGAAAACAAGGGGGAATTTGATGTGTTGGGTGCTTAACTACCAACTTCACCTTTTTGACAATTTCTAACTCCAAGAGCAATATTTCTGTATACGGTTAAAATCGGGTCCGATTTTGTATGGTTAATTGAGACCCGGGCGGCAGATCGATCTCAAGTTATATTGGATCAATGCATGCATATATATATTGCCTAGCTCGTGATTCAGGGATCGATCGAGATCGAAATCAGCTAAGTTCGAGACCGGCCAAGATCGGGATCGAGCTAAATAGAGGCCGATCAAGATTGAGATCGGCCAAGGTGGAGATCGAGCTAAATGTGGAGACCGATCGGCCTCGATCGAGGAAAACTATCGAGCCAAAAGACAGAGAGCCGGAATATCAGCAATTGGGTGGGAATCTCGGCGGAAATCACGGCGCAAATCAAGGAAAGACTAATTAATTAATCTATCATGGACTCATCACTATGTATTTTTAATCATATACAAAATAGAATTTTTCCACTATATTAAGGGTTGTTACCATTTGTAGAAAGAGGGGGGATTCATTGAGATTCATAGAACGTAAAGCAATATACTATCCTTTTCTCGCTTTGATATTTAGTCATATTATTCTTCTATCTTTCACTCTCCATTCAATTGAAGGTGATAAAACTTAAAGGTTTAGGCTAACTAATTTATTCGATTTGCATTCATTTTTTTTATAACTTATTTCGATATTCATTTATTTATCTTTTCCGATTTGTACCAAGTTATACCACATATCCTTAGAGCTACGTATAAATTCAATTGCTATCCGTTTTTCGGATAAACAGTTTGGTGCCCACCGTGGGGCTAAGGATAATAGTGGTTGTTTGATACAAATCTCTGTAAAATGGCACACTTGCTCTAGGAAGTATCTTTGATTTCGGGCTAAATATGACGAACTCTCAATTGATGGCCCTACCTATCGACAACGAATCTGGTCATCAAGGTGAGAACAACAACATGACGCCCGGGGATGAAAGGCCACCTGTTGACCCCGTTGGGACTCGGGCCGTGGATCCAATTGACGTTAATTCGCACGTGGCCATTGAAGCGAACCAACATTCCGGACCCAAAAAATGCATTCATGGTGGAACTCGATCTGCAGTTCGAAATACCCAAAATATTGAAGAAGACAGGATCATCCTGCGAATGATTTTCGAAATATTGCAAGTTCAACAGGTAGAGATAGCTCAGTTGCATAGCCAAACTCAGGCACCGAGCAGGCCTGAGCCCGGTCCACCCCAAGAAGTCACCCACAGAACGGGGCCAGCTGTAGTAAGGTCAAATGAATAAGAATCGGGGACTAACTCCGAAATTATAAAGATGCTCGAGGAACTGACAAAACGGATAAAGTCAGGAGAAAAGAGGATTGAGGCAAACGACAAGAAAGTAGAAACTTATAACTCTAGGGTTGATCAAATCCTAGGGACACCACCAATATTGAAGGGTTTGGATTCCAAAAAAGTCGTACAAAAGCCTTTCCCCCCGAGCGCAGCTCCCAAACCGATCCCCAAGAAGTTCTGCATGCCTGAGATTCCTAAAATAATGGAATGATCGACCCCAACGAGCATGTCACCTCTTACACGTATGTCATTAAAGGGAATGTAACGACTCGACTTGTCGTTTTGAGAATTAACATCTCGTACAATGGTTTAAGATCTCGAGCAGCTTCATAATACATATTATAACATACGTATGTGGTCGATTTTGGTTTTCGAAAGATTCAGAATTAAATTGAAAGAATAATTCTTATTTTGAAGCCTAAATGAAAAGAGTTGACCGGAGTTTGACTTTTAAGCAAACAACTCCGAAATGAAGTTTTGATGATTCCAATAGCTCTGTATGGTGATTTTGGACCTAGGAGCATGTTCGAAAAATTATTTGAAAGTCCGTAGTTAAATTAGGTTTGAAATGGCTAAAATAAAATTTAAGTTTGAAAGTTTGACCGGGGAGTTAACTTTTTGATATAGGGGTCAGAATCAGATTCTGAAAATTTGGAATTGGTCTGTTATGTCATTTATTACTTGTGTGTAAAATTTGAGGTCAATCGGACTTGATTTGATAGGTTTCGGCATCAAATGTAGAAGTTGAAATTTCTTAGTTTCATTAAGTTTGAATTGAGGTGCGATTCGTCGTTTCACTATTGTTATATGTAATTTGAGGCCTCGAGTAGGTCCGTAATATATTTTGGGACTTGTTGGTATGTTCGGACGGGGTCCTGAGGAGCTCGGGTGAGTTTTGGGGTGGTTTCGGACCATTTCTAGGCCATTTTTAGTTGCTGATTTTTGCCCATAGAGGTATGCATCGCGATCTCAGACAAACGGTCGCGATCGCGAAGAGCAATTTTATTATTTGGACATTGTGAATCGCGATCGCGGAAGCCTTTTCGAGATCGCGTAGAGGTATCTTTGCTCAATAAGAAGAGATAATAGTCCTTTTGCTCGCGTGATATTCCTTTTGCTTCCCCTTCCCTCTGCTCACTAAGAAGATTGAAGGCATCTCTCTCCTCAGTAAGCCATCAGATCTCGGATCAGAAGAAAGCCTCGTGAAGAAGCACATAAACCTACAAAAATAGAAAGAAGATATTATACAAGAGGAGAAAAGTACAGGTATAAAAATTGACATCGGCAAAGAAAATATGGACTTACCCGGTTTAGGGCTTGTTGGGATTCGTTGAAAAGAGAAGGTGCTCCCACCTCACCTGAGCTTCTCTTCAGAACCTCCAAGCCACTTAGACCGGTGACACCTTCTATCCTAACAAAATAACCACAGAAAGGATCTTCCCCTCTATGGGCTCCTTCCCCGTGACAGGTTTCCACAGCCTGAGCGTCGCGTATCATCGACTCGGAAAATGAAGGAAATGAGGGGGAATCCCCGATCTCTATTGCCCCAAGTGGGTCTTTTGGGGCACCGCCTCCATCTTGGGGAGCCTCGAGCCCGATTTTTGCACCGGCATCTACTGCTTCTTCAACGGTCTCTTTGCCCCGAGGTAAAGCATCTTCGTTTACTCTTAGCTCGGGGACTTGGGCCGGAGTCTCCTCCTTGACCTCATCGAGCCTAGACGGAGCAGTATCAACTCCCACCGGTTCCGAAGTACTCCAAAACTCAGTGCTAGCTCGCGCACGAGCCGCCAGCCCAAAATCATCTTCTTTCTCTTCTTCCCTTAGCCTTTGGACTGACTCCATAGTTAGTGGGATTATGTTCTCCTTGGGTTTACAGGCTGTTCTCTTCTTGGGTTTTTGACCATCGAAGTTCGAGGCCTTTTTCCTCTTATTCTCCTTTGCCGGCTTCGGGTTAGGTGGTGAAGCTTCTTCATCACCGGGCGGGGGTCTCATAGTCACTTCCTTTCCGAGACCTAGAAAAGAAGAAAGTAAGTAAAATAGTGTTTGAAAATATGTTTGAACAATAGACAAATCGATAAGTCAGGAAGAAGGCTTACCATGAGTATGAGCCTCGTACCGACCCTTTGACAGATCGTGCCATGTGCGCTCCGTGTATGTTGACGTCGAAACCAGGCTCCTAACCCAGTTCTCGAGGTGGGGAACCACGCCCGACATCCAAGCAACGGTTGCATCGAGAAAAACACTGATAAGAAAGGATGAGGAAGTAAAAATAACGAACAGAAATCAAATACGGAATCATACTTATATTTGAAATTCCATTTCTCAGGAAATGACATGCTCTCAGCCGGGATTAGGTCTGTGGTCTTCACCCGAACGAATCGGCCCATCCAGCCCCGATCTCTGACTTCGTCTATACTCAAGATGAGCGCCTTGGTGTCCCGACGTTGAAGCTTTATCAGCCTACCTCGATAGAATCGAGGGCTATATAACCTTATGAGGTGGTCAAGGGTGAAGGGAAGCCCGTCGATTTTGCTCACGAAGAAACGGAGCAGTATCACGATCCTCTAGAAAGAGGGGTGAACTTGACCGAGGGTCACCTGGTATTTTTTGCAGAAGTCTACGATGATCGAATCGAGGAGACCCATTGTGAAAGGATAAGTGTAAACACTTAGGAACCCTTCCACGTAGGTGGTGACCACTTCTTCTGGTACCGGCATCACAACCTCTTTGTTTCCCCAGTTGCAATCTTTCTTCACCTAGTTAAGAAGGCTTTTGGGTATCGAGCATATATATCTCGATACCGGCTCGCATCGACCAGGAACCGATGAGGTTTTCTCGATATTAAAGTCGGAATCAATGACACACCCTCCGGGAGTAAATTCTTCAGGGCATGGCTCCACCACTGGTTTTTCGCCAGCCAGCCGAGACGGGGAAACGGCTTTTTTCTGCGGAACAGTTTTAGATGTTTTTGCCATTTAGTTTTTTGTGGGCAAAGAAGAATGGAGATTGAAGTAGTTTTAAGTTTTAGGAAGAACAAGCAAAGAAACTCAAAGATCTGAAGATATGAAGCTTTGAAGAAGGCAAAGAACTATGGAGATCGGAATGAAAAAGATTTGAAAGTAAAAGTTTGAAATAATAAAGAAAGGGGCTATTTATTGGTTTCACAACGACGACTCAAAACTGGTAGTGGCCGCCCATCGACTGACGCGCATTAAATACCTAGAAAAATGTACCGACGAGACATTTTGGTCACTTCTACTGCTTATATCACGACGATTACGTCATGATCGAAGGCTCAAATCGTTTCTTGTCATTACTTTACAAAAAACGGGGCGACTATCTCTATACGGTAAAAATCGGGCTTGCCCGATTTTGTATGGTTAATTGAGACTGGGGCGGCAGACCGAGGTTCGATCTCAAGTTATATTGGATCATTGCATGTATAGATATTTCCTAGCTCATTATTCAGGGATCGATCGAGATCGAAACCAACTAAGTTTGAGACCGGCCAAGATCGGGATCGAGCTAAATAGAGACCGGTCAAGATTAAGATCGGCCAAGGTGGAGATCAAGCTAAATGTGGAGACCGTCTGAGGCCGAAGATCGGCCTCGATCGAGGAAAGCTTATCGAGCCAAAAGACAGAGAGCCGGAATATCAAATTGGGTGGCAATCTCGGCAGACATCACGGCGCAAATCAAGGAAAGACTAATTAATTAATCTATCATGGGATCCCCACTATGTATTTTTAATTATATCCAAAATAGAATTTTTCCACTATATTAAGGATTGTTACCCTTTGTAGATAGAGGGGAGATTCATTGAGATTCATAGAACGTAAAGCAATATACTATCCTTTTCTCGCTTTGATATTTAGTCATATTATTCTTCTATCTTTCACTCTCCATTCAATTTGAAGGTGATAAAACTCGAAGGCTTAGGCTAACTAATTCATTTGGTTTGTATTCATTTTTTTTACAGCTAATTTCGATATTCATTTATTTATCTTTCCCGATTTGTACCAAGTTATACCACGTATCCTTAGAGTTACGTATAAATTTAATTGCTATCCGTTTTTCGGGTAAACAATATCACATGTGGACCTAATATTGAAAAGGTTTGGTTGAATAGATTGAAGCTCATTTGTTCACCATCAGAAAAAAATGTATCTACAAAAGTTGACTCATTGTGTATGGTGCCAATGGAATCCAAGACAGCATCTCTATCCAGTAATCCTTGATTTTTCCTAGAAACATCTGTCATATAAGACATTTATTTTTATTTTATTTATCTTATTTTCTTTTTAATTTTAAAAGAGACAGGTGGCTTTGAAATTTGAATTTTGTAGTAATCTTATTTCGGAGCATTCACAGGTACATAAATAAAAAGCAGTGACGTATGCATTATCAATGGGATGTATTATAGGCTGGGCTAGGTACTATAGTCTCAAAGCAGTTTCAAGTAGTCCAACATGTTGAAAGTAAAAGCTAAAAGGCTTCATTAAAGCAGGGACTAATTGGCTTCATAAATAGACTCTTTATTCTATTATTTTTTGAAGTTATAAGGTCAAGTCAAGCAAACGTGTACGTGAATTTGGGATTTAAGTGTCATAATTATGCCACGAAAATCGCACCCATAACTATGATGATTTAATTAATAAACGTGCCTAAGGCAACTACGAATATTCATGATTTGTTATTCTACACTACTTTGAAATTAATGTAAGGTCATAAATTATGGACAGACATTATGAAGAAAAGTATACAATTACTTACTTATATTCTGCCATGATGACATACCCTTACGTGGATCTAGTTTATCACATGAGACTAAAGCTATTTGAGAGTTTATGATGCTTGATTAAAATTCTGATCGTGTAACTAAAGTCGACCAATCAAATTAAGGGCAAAAGACGGTCCAAATTTGGTCCTACAGTTAAAGTAAAGAGGGCTCAGCTTGAATCCATTATGGAAATGAGCCTGATGGACATCTGCGTGTCCAAGCCATGTGATGGGTCTGATGTAATGGAGCTCAGGTGCTCCTATTGTTAACAAGCTGCGAAAATGGGCCCTTTTTATTATTGGGCCAAAATAAAGTAGTACTGACCTCTGACAAGATCTAAACATTTAAACACTACTCGCCAAATTACCAATTACACTTTTATAAATATAAAATAGACACACATATGATTTATTTGCGTAAAATTCTGCCCCAGGTCATTCCATATTCAGATTTATGATTTAAACTAGCCTGTTCGAGTTATGAAAATGCTTCAGACCACAGACTATCTCCAACTAGATGTAACGATTCGGCCGGTCATTTTGAATATTTTAGCCTCGATCCCCTATTTATTGCCTCCTCTATTTTATATTGTGATTATGTGACTTGCCAGGGTATTTGATTTTGGTTTCGGGTGAGTTTCGGAGTGAAATGGTACATTTAGTCCCTAAGTTGGTGGCTTAAGTTGAAAAGGTTGACTGTAGTTTGACTTTTTGTAAACAACTCCAGAATGGAGATTTGACGGTGCCAATAGCTATGTATGGTGATTTTGGACTTAAGAGCGTATTCGGATATTAATTTGAAGGTCTGTAGGTCGTTTCGGCTTGAAATGGCGAAAGTTATAAAGTTTAAGGTTTGGAAGGTTGGAAAGTTTGACCGGGAGTTGATTTCATTGATATCGGGGTCGGATTCTGATTTTGAAAGTTGGAATAGGTTTGTCATGTCATTTATGACTTGTGTGCAAAATTTAAAGTCGATCGGACTTGTTTTGGTATGAATCGGCATTAGTTTTGGAAGTCGGAAGTTCATAGTTTCAATAGGCTTAAATTGGGTTGCGATTCGTAGAATCGATATTGTTTGATATAATTTTTGGCCTCGAGTAGGTCCGTTATGTGTTATGGAACTTGTTGATATAATCGGACGGGGTCCCGAGGATCCCGGGTGTGATTCGGATCGAATCGAATCCGAAACAAATTTGAACTTATCCTCTGTACTGAAGTTCCAGCCTTCTGGTGTCATAGCACTTTAAGGCTTCATGTATTTCCAGATTAAAACCTGAAATGACTACATCCACCACAGGAGAACATGTCTCTATATAATCAATGCCAGGATATTTACAAATTTTCTTGTGACACAAGTCGTCTTTATGTCTATCGACTTGACCTTTTTTCGCACAAGAACACATTTATAACTCCGCTGGCTTTATACTTTCAGGTGTTGGGACTATCCGTCCAACTTCATATTTGTCAAGTGAAATCAATTTTCATTGTGTATTTTTTATTTGGCCAATCATTTATCTATCCAAATTTCATGACAGATTTGAGCTCAAGATCCTCGTCAATATTAATAATATTGAGCGCTACATTATATTAACAATATCGTCAACGATCATTTTATATCGGTTCTATTATTACTCAATAAAGAAATAACTTACCGAGATCTCAATAGTTTCAGGTACTTGAGCCTATCCCATGAGATCTTATAACGTGTTATATCATGGTGCTTTTATAGAGCATTTGCCTCATTATTATGACCATCTTGAATATTTGCTCATCTCCTTCTTCAAGGAGTTTTATTTTTGGAACCGATTAGTCTATTATGCTTCATGCATGCCATAGACTCTATTCATTATGAACTTTATTTTATTTGGAGTATTAGCAGCTGAAATATGACATTTAACTTTGGGTCAACAAATACGCCTCGCAATATTTGGCAATTGAATTATCACTTGAACTTTAAGTTCACATTTTTTCGTATGAGGATCTAGATGTACTCATAATAATTCATTACATGCATTATTTTTTCATCTGTCCATTTTCTTCCCCTATTGTTGGGATCACCAGCAGATATCCCTAACCTTATTTGGGGATCCATCTTTGTACATTGTGGTGGAATAATTAAATCATATAGCACATTCATATTTCTAGATGGAAATTATTTGGTTCCTGACCCTGAACCAATTGTGATAGGGAGAACTTATTATAACTTGGCTAGATACGTACAAGTGTTGTTGTATATTAAATAATACATAACATACCAAATTTTATTTTGACAGTTTTGTTCTCATAACTAATGGTTTAGCTATAATTGGAGTCATACAATTTCTGCTAAACCAACTTGGATATAAACCAGCATTATCAAGATAAATCATCATAATTTATATTCTAGAACTGTGCTCTAATAATTTGAGCAACCAATCTTGCAAAAGCCAAATTGCAAGTTGATAACAAATGCACGTGTGACCATAGAATAGCTGCATCTATTAAAATCATAAAATGGTAAACGGTCCACATGACAAGTGACTGAGCCCATATATTTATCACCTTTTATTCGTTCCAGAAATCAAGGGATTCAAACCCAACCTTAACTGGTATATCATAAGAATAAGCAGCACAAGAGAATTCTTGAAAAATCTTCTATTTCTTAAATATATGCCAATGTAATTCTCAATTATTGTTTTGCATCATAATTGAACCGGGATGATCAATCGGTCATGCCAACTAATATTTATTTCAGTAAACCTCTAGTTTACTTGTGACATATCATTCTATCATCATGCTTATATTTGTGTAGTACAAATAGAAAGAAAATCGGGTAACCTTTCATATTTACCCGTTATGATTATAGAAATATGAAGATATTCAATATTTCTTTCATTTATAGTCTCAATATGCCAACCACTTTGACTTAAACATTTGAAACTCAAAAAAATTCTTTTGAGACTTTACAATATCAATGTCGTGAATAATTTTATTCACCCGGATAGTAAATGTCTCCTTCACGCAGAAAATTATATCATAATAAATTATCATGGTCAAAATTATCATAAGCAAAATCATTTCTTCCTTTAATTTCGCCTTTAATAACCTTTTATAAGGCACACCAAAATACTTTTTGGCGTATCACATATACGTGACCAATGACATATTCATGTAACCACACAATAATATTTATTTTCTTTATTTCACTCAAACCTCCCTTAGAGGTGAGTTGTGTGATATTCATTTAATCATGCATTGCATGTCTTTATTCATTACTTTTATCACATATTGCCACATTCACCTTTAGGAATGGGTCTGCATTCTCAATGCTTATCACAAGTTACATTCTCTTCAAGGAATAGATCATAATCAGCGGCGTGCTTTATTATTTTTCATACCAATTTGATGGTAAACATTTCCTTCATATTTTGAAGGACTATTTTGAGAACCCTTATTGTTCTCCTTTTATAATCATAGTGATGATGATTATTATTTTGATCTTTGGAACGCTCACATTCATTGTTCAACCACTTGTCTTCATTTAGACTTATACGCCGCTACCGCATTCACTTCAAGAATGGAGAAAATCAAGTGGGATAATATTCATACCTTTTCATGAAAAATATATTATTTTTCTTTAGTCATCATTATATCATCAACATGGTATAGTGGCACTCAAACCTAATGTCTTACCAATATAAAGGCATGTTAGGACATAATGAATTGGGACTCAAACCCAACTCTTATCATCATGGAGCATCAGGACTTGATCCTGATGTCTTACATTCATGGTGCATTGCGACTTGAACTCATTGAAGTTGATATCATTAATAGCAAAGGACAAAAACAATTTCAAATACGAAGAAAATGCTTATCTCTTGAGTTAAACTCTTCATAATGTCATTTGGATATAATTCTCAACAATAAACTTTCGTTTTCAAATCAGCTAAGTAATTAGTGTCAAACAGATATATAAAAATACAAAATAATATTAAAAATTCATATATGGGCTTTGCTGCAATAAACTTACTTCAAGATGAAAGTGATATGACTAGAACATTAAGGAAAAATGGTGTATCAAACAGAATAATAGTACTACTAGTTACCATGCACTTATGTGAAAACTAAGTATTATGCTCTCTAGAAAAACAAAAAGATATAGCAGAACCTTTAAGTCAATCAGGGAATCAAAAAAACAAAAAATGTGGACAAATCTCTGTCTACTATCTACTACTATATGTTTTCCATATAGAAATGATTCAACATGTTAATTTGATAAGAACTATCATCAATAAAAAATTTGGTGTAGTACATACTTCTTGTACTAATATTTTATCTTATCAAAATAAAATAGATACGAATATTAATATTATTATTATATTATATTTGACAGTAAACTAATGTATAATCATTATGCTAGGCATACAAAAATTATATTATAAGGTAAAACCATAAGCATACATAATAAAGTATAATTTTAATTTTATAGATTATTTAGTCTACCGCATGCCACCTATTATTTAGTTCATGAAAATTTAACAATACTATATTTATGAACAAGATGCTCAAGTTTATATTATGATGAAATATCATAAGAAAACAGAAATGAAGGAACCAACATTCATTCGGCAGAATATACTCATATGTATATCTGATATAAAAATCTAAAAGAATTGTTAGGCTTGATAATTTTGATAATAGATTATCGAGATATACCTTTCTAGAAGTGGAATTCAACCTTGAGGTTAGAGACTTCGTGCTAATAACGTGTTATGAAATATAGTTCAAAGTAACAATATAGAACAAGCTAAGAGATATAGAGAGAAAGAGATGAGAGATTCTTATTTCTTCTTCAATTGTGTATATTTTCCTATCTATTACAAAGCCTTTATATAGGCATGAAAAGTGAAGAAAAATATGTCGTTGAGTATGTCATTAAGAATTTGAGATGAAGATCATGGAGGAAGAATAGACATCCACCATAATTTGATTTCTTATAACAATTTCTTTTTATTTTATTTTTATTTTTATTTTTTTTTAAAAGAGACACGTGGCTTTGAAATTTGAATTTTGTAGTAATATTAATTCGGAGCATTCATAGGTACGTAAATAAAAAGAAGTGACGTATGCATTATCAATGGGATCTATTGTAGGTTGGGCTAGGTACTATAGTCGCAAAGCAATTTCAAGTAGTCCAACATTCATCATCAACAACAACAATAACGACCCAGTGAAGTCCCATTAGTGGGATATGGGGGTTATGGGGAGGGTAGTATGTACGCAAACCTTACCCCTACACCGAAAGAGTAGAGAGGTTATTTTCGAAAAACCCTCGACTCAAGGAGACGAAAAGAGACAATATCAGTATCACCAATAAAAAAACATAAGAAAAATAACATCATGGAAATGAGAAAGTAGATGCAAAGCAAACGCGATAGACAGTACATAGACCCGACACTATGGAAAACAAAAGAGTAGTAAGACACAACATTGCCACTAGCTGACATCGACAAAAAAACCCCACCAGATTAGCCTCACAAAGGTACGAAGTAAGGGAGACTCAACTACATCCTTACCTACAACCCTAATACTCGACCTCCAAAACTTCATATCAAGAGACATGTCCTCGGAAATCTGAAGCCTCGCCATGTCCTGCCTGATCACCTCTCCCCAATACTTCTTAGGTCGTCCTCTACCTCTTCTCGTGTCCTCCAAAGCCAGCTACTCACACCTCCTTACCGGAGCATCTAGGCTTCTCCTTTGTATGTGTCCGAACCATTTGAGCCTCGCTTCCCGCATCTTGTCATCAATGGGAGACACGCTCACCTTCTCCCGAATATCTTCATTCTTAATCTTATCCATCCTAGTGTGTCCGCACATCCATCTCAACATCCTCATTTCTGTCACTTTCATCTTCTGGATATATGAGTTCATAACAGGCCAACACTCAACCCCATACAACATGGCTAGTCTAACCACCGGTTTATAAAACTTACCTTTGAGTATCGGTGGCACTCTCTTATCACACAAGACTCCAGATGCAAACCTCCACTTCATCTACCCCATCCCAATACGGTATGTGACATCCTCGTCAATCTCCCCTCCCATCTGGATAACTGACCCAAGGTACTTGAAATTTTCACTACTTGGTATGACCTGTGATTCAAGCCTCACTTTCACGCCCATTTCCCCCGGCTCAGTGTTGAACTTACACTCCAGGTATTCCGTCTTCGTCCTGCTCAGCTTGAAACCCTTAGACTCTAGGGAATATCTCCAGACCTCCAAGCTCTCGTTAACACTGGTTCGTGACTCATCAATCAGAACTATGTCATCGGAGAATAACATACACCATGGCATCTCCTCTTGAATATGGTGTGTTAATGCGTCCATCACCAGGGTAAATAAGAACGGGATGAGCGCAGAACCTTGGTGTAACCCCATAACAATTGGAAACTGCTCATAGTCACCTCCTACAGTCCTAACTCGAGTCTTAGCCCCATCATACATGTCTTTAATTGCCCAAATGTAGGCAGCCGACACGTCTTTTGCCTCTAAGCATCTCCAGAGAACTTCTCTAGGAACCTTGTCGTACGCTTTCTCTAAATCAATAAACACCATGTGCAGATCCTTCTTCCTCTCCCTGTACCGTTCCACCAACCTCCTAATAAGGTTTATAGCTTCCGTAATAGAACGAACCGGCATGAACCCGAGCTAGTTATCGGATATAGACACTGTCCTCCTCACCCTCACTTCAACCACCCTCTCCCAAACTTTCATGATATGACTTTGTAATTTGATACCCCTATAATTGTTACAACTCTAGATATCATCTTGTTCTTATACACCGGAAAGCAGTCCAACAAAAGTTAAAAGGCTTCATTAAAGCAGGGACTAATTGGCTTTTGTGCGTGGTGACTAATCCACCTTTACTTGCTTTCACCTCTTGCCTTCTGTTGTTTCTTTATTTGCAAAAAAATGTCTCTTTTATTTTATTTTCATCCCTGCTAACGACCTTATCTTTATTCTTCATAGAAAGCTGCCAAACGTAAAAAGATTCATGCTTTCAAGTCTAAGATGCGGATTGAGCAACTTGAGGTTGCTCAAAACAAGAGGCAAAACGCTTGGCAGCAATTTCAATCAACTAAAGGTCAGACTAAGAAGGTATGCTGGTCACTTATTCTCAGGTTGATAACCTCATGTATGAATCACAATTTAAAGAGATTGTGCCTACTGTATAATATGATGATTGCTCTTTCTATTGTATTTCTCACTTCTATCTTATCAAAAAAATTATATTTCTCACTAGAATCACATGCTTATGTTCATAAGCGACTGTATAATTTTACTTGTGTTTGTAAAAATCTGCATTTATTTGCAAAGTACTTCACATTGCTATTGGATATCTTATCCTGTAGTAGTCTTCGTTATTCATAGTCATGTTTGGTCTTAAAGTAGTAGCCAGATCTGCGTGGCACAACCACTTATATCATTTTATTATTTCTAAAGCCTTTTAAGCTGCTGATATCTTATGCATTGCTAATATTATTAATTGTATTTCAGGTGGGATTTTTCTCTGGTCGAAAGCGTGAGAGTATCTTCAAGTCTCCAGAAGATCCTCATGGTAAGGTTGGTGTAACCGGAAGTGGCAAAGGTTTGACAGATTTTCAGAGAAGGGAAAAACATTTGCATCTAAAAGGCGCAAATGCTGAGGCTTCTGATGAATAGATGCTGGTCCTCCCCATAGTTTTGCAAGACCATTGTCCATCTGCTGCCTAAGTTTAGAAGGTGTCCTACCTATATGTAAACAGATGTTCCTCCCCAATTTCGTTAACGTAATGCTGCATAGTAGGACTATAGTGTTTATTCTCTTTATATAAATCCTACGTTGGAAGAGCATGATTTTATGGATAAAAAATCAACCTCTGACGAATCTTAACTCTGATACCCCTTTGGATATATTCTTATCTACCTGGGCCTTGATTCTTCTTGAGCTATTTTGGACAGTCAGATGGCAGCTTGTAAGCTTTTATCTACTTCATCCATTAAGGAACTGTGGTCAATAGAACACACTTACATGGGAATGGTAGAGTAGAAAATGACTTCATAAAACGTACTTCCATCTACATCTAGGCTAGGTTTATCCATTCCATCAAAGAAAAGAGAACGATAGTAGTAATTGAAAGAATTAAGTCATATCAATACCAGTTGTACATTACAATAAGCTATGGTACATTATGATGACAAAAAAGGATGGAACCAAATATTTTTTTTATAAAAAAAGAATTAATGTATGGAGGACCATTGTAACCCTTTTAGTTAACATATTAATGAGCAATGAAGCAGTGGTTTTTTGGGATATATATAAGAGGGAGGGCCTATCTCCAACATAAAAAACATGTCTCAGACATGTTTCTTTGGAGAAGACTAAATGATTGAAGAAACAACAGTAAAATGAAGACATCATCTTCATAAGCGTACTAGATATTCCATTGAAGTAATCTATGTTTCCCCTTTTTCCCTCCCCACCAAAAAAAGCCCCACCTTGCCCTTGTCACTTACTCTTTTTGACTTTATGCACATTTACTTTCATTATGTTCCATGAATATGCACCACATAGCTTAATAGTAGTAAAAAAAGCCAAAGAAGAGGTTTTTACCCCAAAAACAAAAAAGTCATAAAAGAGGTGCAAAAATATAAACTTTATAATATGCAAAGCATTTCATCACCTGTAAAACTAAAATGAAACCAAATTAGAACATATTGAGAATCCTAACCTGCCATTGCTGCTTTCAGAGTAGTAGTTTTTCCAGCAAACATGGGACCCACAATCACATGAAACTCACCTGAATCCGAACCCGATACCTCAGTATGCAAGACCCGAATTTGATTATGGTTTGGCACAGTAGAACAGCTAAAGGAAGAAACTTTATTCATGGGGTTTATTGTTTGAACAGTAGTAGTCTGGTTTCTGAAAGTAAGAACCCCATATCTTCTGCATACAAAAATGGGTTCTTGAAAATGAAAGCAGAAAGATAAAGGAGCTGTTGTGGGTCTTGAAAGCATTGGGTAAAGTAGTGATTTCATTCTTGATAATGTTAGCATGTAGTAGGAGTATGAAATTTTGAGGCTTTTGGAGTAGATTTTTTTTGGGATTTTATCACATATTGACTATTTGCAGGTATGATTTTATGGGCAATTGAGTTAATTTGATGTTAGAATATGAGATAAGAAAAGGGGCATGGGTTTTAAGGGTTTTATGGGCATCGGGAAAAAAATTACTCACACTCAATTATGTGAGAATGTGTATTAGTTAATTGAGAGGATAACTGATGATTGTTTAAAAAAAATGTGCGTCCGAATTAGTGTAAACGAGTGTTAGTAAGTTTATTATACAAACTTTGTGCTATGTTTTTGTCATTCAAAAGAGAGTGAATAGGTCCACAATTTTCTGCATGGTCGAGGAAGTGATATTGACGTACTAGAGAAATTAAATATATTGAATCTGTAAATGGAAAGCTACCTAAATTCTTCAAAGCCCGAGGCTTTGGGCCGGAGACCGACGACTAAAAGAACCTTTGAAAAGGAGACCTCCTTTTTTCATCAAATATATATGCAACTTCAAAAGTGTTTATGCAATTAATAAAAGCATTGTTTTTATTTGAGTGTTAGTTTTATGCACAGAGGGTATTAAAATATTCATATAATTAATATATTTATAAGATAGTTATACATAAAATTTCTATGATAAGCGAATTTCTATGATAAGTATGCTAACCGGATAAAATTGATTACTAGCACAGGTTAAGTTACACTCTAATGTAACATATCCTTACAAAAAAAAGGGTTTCATATAACCAACCAATAACAGGATTACGTCCATGATTAGTCGGATTTTTGTAGACATTTACATATTCCAATCACCTAAGTAGAGTTATATATCATCATTTCCATAGGCACCTTAGAGAATTTAGAGAAAATTATTCCCCTAAAAGTACATAGTAATTCCATTAATTAATTATGCTATACTATCATCTCCAACAACTTTGGAATTAAAATCTTGCTGTATTGTTGCTGATGAAGTTTGATTTTTGGAATACCATGTAGCCCAAAACAGATAGTTGAGGAAGTTGAGAAAGCTCAGCACTGCCAACAACCAATAGAAAAGATCAAGTCTTTTTTTGTTGAGATTATTGCCACTAAGCCAGCCACCATGTGATGAATTTGAAGTGGTCTTATTCACTAATGAAACAAGAAGTGAGCTTAAATAAAAGCCAAATGAATATGAGCAATAAGTAATGGCTGTTAAAAAGGATTGCATCCCTTTTAACGATTGCTTGTAAAAGAACTCAATAAGTCCAACTGCAGATATTCCAAAAATCAAGAATTGTGGGGTGATCCAAAATATTGATATGGTTTTATTTTCGTTCACTACAGAAATTCTCCTTTTGTTTTCCATTAAGGCTGCTGATACCATGGAGAAAGTCGCGATAAATAGGCCAAGACCTATACGTTGCAGAGGGGTGATGCCTGTTGAGACGACATAATATAAATAATTAATTAAAATTGTGCTCTTTCTGACTGGTTAAAATTTTAAACGAAATGCTCACGTATTTCAATAATACCTGAATCATGATCGGTGAATTTTCTCGCGAAAGGGACGAAAAATGTGTCATAGAGAGGGACTATGAAAATTAACAATATGTAAGGAATTGATTGAAGGGAAGCTGGAGGTATATGGAAATTTTTAGTTAGCTTAGTGTTCATGGTACTTCCTTGTTGTACTGAAAAAGTTTGAAGTTGTGCTAAAATGGTATTGAAAATTATAGTGCAAGCAAAGATGGGAATGACTGAAATTAGGATCTTCACTTGCTCTACTTGTGTTAATGTGCAAAGTCTCCATCGACTTATCTCTTTTGTGTTATTTCCATCTTGCACTTTTATACAAGCCTTGTCCAAGAATCGGAAAATAGAAGGACAAAAAGAAAGTTCTCTACATAATTAGTGTGGAAGAATATACCAAAGTAGTGCTAAACTATGATTACCATTATGCCTTAAAACTAAATTAAGTAACATTAAGCGAAGAGTGTAGTAAGTGGCGAATTCCTACTTTAGCTATATCACTGCATGTATATACTATCTCAGTAGAACATTATGATGATAATATTAGACGTGTTAGGATCAAGCGCTTATCATCATGCCAAAAGCTATAGTAAAGACGTAACTTGATTACTTAACCAAGCACACCAAACAAGTGTCATGTTCGATCATGACTCCGACCCGGACTCCCAGCCCCTTACCCAACAATTACTAATAATGTGGAAGATGAGCTTGCACTGACAGTAATATGAAACCCTACATACACAAGTGAGAAAATAAATTACTACTATATATATAAAGATTAAAGAGTAGTCTTATATATTTAGATTCGTTTTTTAGAGCATAATAATGAAATAAAAAGTGGGTGAAATAAAGATTCATGTTTTTCACAGACTGACTTAATTAACCCATTGAATTAATACGTCTACTCAATATATATTTAGTAAGTAGTAGTAGTATTAAATACCGAAAGTTCGACAAAGGCGAAGATGAGGAGGGTCCAAAAGGAAGCAAGATAAGAGTCGGATAGATAGCCTCCAAGTAGGGAGAGGATAAAGACGGTCCCTATAAAGTTGGTCACTATATTTGCTGATTCTGACAATGAAAAGTGCATCTCATTTATCACATATGTTATCAGGTTGTTCCCTACTGCTGCTATTCCCATTATCTCCAATCCTTGCAACCCTGTTAGTATAGTAAGTATTACTACATACTCCATATCAGAAAAAGAGAAGAAATTAAAGGGAATATAATATAAACTTTATTTATACCAAGAACAAAAGCAGCAGCTTTCATTCCTCCATGTTTAATGGAGTTTGAAGGTCTTCCTCTCCAATCAACACTACTATTAGTCTCAGCTTCACAAATATTGTTGTTATTTTCTTTTTCTCTGTCTGTCTCCATCTCCATTTTTTCCAAAACTATCTCTCTCGTTGTACTTTATTTCCTCTCGTATTTATCTTTATTTTCAACACAATAAAATTAAGAGAAATAATAGAGACAGTAACTAGCTCTTCCTGGTTTTGTCAGCACAGTGAAACAAAACTTAGAAGAGGTTGTCTTTATTGCTAATAATGCTGAAAATGAGCTCCTATTTATAACACTTCAATATCTATTACCTTTCTTTCAATAACAACCTTTGTTGGATATTGAGACAAACACTCACCACTCCCGTATAGTTATCGAGTCAACTCTGCTCACGGATACAATAAATAAAAAAATTTACACAATCAATATATTATCAGCAACAATATAACTTAATATCTTTTTTTTTCCAGGTAAATAAGCTTCTTTTTGACCGATATTACATTTTTCTAAAGTTAAAGTGTATGGCCAAGCGTTTAGAAGTGAACATATGTTTAGTAAAAATTTAAAAAACTGACAAATATATGATCTACTAAAATATTTTTATAGGACCATTTTTTTAGCAACACATGATAGTTATTTTCTTAGTCGTCTAACAATAATTTTTCGTTGACATACGTTTTCAAGGTTAATCGAATTTAATAATTATACATTAAAATCAATATGATATTATATTTAATTTTAAATTATCATTCGAAAAAGATATAAGAAATATTAACATATGAATGCCTCATTTCAATAACACTTGGTAAGAAAGTGATGATATAATTCATTATTTAAAGTAAATAAAAATGGAGATGCACTTTATAGTTATATTAAATATTACATCCCAAATATTTTTAGATATGTTTTAAAGAAAATTCTATATAAAGTCTTAAAAAGTATATATAAAAATTATATATTTATATGTCGGTTTGATTTGGACTTTTTTGCTCAATAACAAACCAAATCAAACCTAATCGGATTTTTTAATCGGTTGGTTTGACTTTTCGGACTGATGCGATTTTCCGATTCGATTTGAATACCCCTAATAAAAAAGCGGTAGATACTAGATAGCATAAGATCAATGATACGCATGCTAATATTACTAGGTCAACTAAATGTTACATTGGGAATATGTGGTAACACCACAGAGATGATGAGTTTGACGTGGAGGCTGACGCAGCCGCAGTAAATGCGAGAACCTGTGCTGCACCACCAGTGGACGAGCAACATGATCAACCCCCCTCCACCCCCGACGACGGATATTACTTACAATGTTGTTAACCATGCAGGCGGCGACGCTCTCCCAACCATTCTGAAAAGGATGGAGGAAATGAAAAACGAGAACAAGGCACTTCGGGACCAAATGAGAGAACATCAAGACTAAGTTATTGCCGAAGAGAGATGTCGGTCGGTTCGTCGAGCAGCCATATAGTGATAGCGCTGCCCCACATGCCATACCAAAGACCTTTAAAATGTCGCCTTATCTGAAAATATATGATGGCACAACCGACTCTGAGGATCATGTGACCCATTACGTCACCGCCGTGAAAGGCAATGACCTTGCCAAGGAACTAGTATCCTCCATTATTCTAAAGAAATTCGGTGAAACCTTTACGGGAGGTGCATTGACCTGGTACTCGCAACTGCCGGCACGTTCCATCGAAACCTTCGAGGAAATGGCCGATAAGTTCGTGGCGGCCCATGTCGGGGCCAAGAAGGCCGAGGCAAGAGTGAATGACATCTTTTCTATCAAACAGTCCCCGGGAGATGGACTGGGGGACTTCCTCGCCCGTTTTAACCGAGTAAGAATGACTTTGCCTAATGTATTAGAAGGGATGGCGGTAGCTACTTTTCAAAATGGGCTAAGCAGAAATGGTTCAAGGGCGACAAGAAATTTATTAAGCCGGCTTATGAAATATCCCCCAACAACTTGGGACGAAATACATAATGCCTACTGTACCGAAATTCGAGCAGACGAAGACGGCCTCAATGGGCCGACTCATCAACTGATCTCAGTACAATCAGAATCCAGAAAGGATCAGAGAAATGCTATCAAAAGAGATCCCGTAGCCTCACGACCAAACCGAGAACGACATCTCCCATATGTCATAACTATCGATGCATCTTCATCTCTCCATGAAGAAGGCCCACCCAGATCAAGAACATGGACTCATCGGAATAAGAGAGGTATGCCCCATTTACTATCCGCTCACAAACGTGTCACCTACAGAGATCATCTACGCCTTAGAGAAGCTCGGACCAAAGGTAAAGTGGCCACACAAGATGAGGTCGGACCCGAATACCAGAATATCAGACGCCCTCTGCGAGTTCCATCAAGAGCGGGGACACAAAACCGAAGATTGCATCGCCCTAAGACAGGAGGTCGTAAACATGCCGTGACAGGGACACCTCAAAGAATTGCTGAGCGATCGGGGAAGGACAAACTTTTCCAGGGGATCCACTTTTTAATTGATTTTGACATGAAAGTTGTTCATGCTCGGGTACTGTGCTTTCAGGATTAATCCACTTTTTATCCAGATCTGAATATTTGGGTGAATAAAGGAAATTTCGTCAAATAATGGCTTCGTTGATGTTATTATGTGATATATTCTTTATATTTTAAGAAGAAATGGTTACCAAGATTGAGTGAATAAATGATGAGTTACTGGTGCATTATTGTCTCAGTAATTCAAATTGTTTGCATAAGATATAAACTAACAAATTCAACTTCTACCTAAACAAAAGCTGGAATTTTTTTCCAGAAGCATCTGAATCTTACCAAAGTTTTAGATGAAAACTTTAGGCTGATTGAAAATCGTGGTCGAAATGTTGTTGTTGTTTGTTATTAGTATCATTTTGTCATGTCTTGGCAAGTATTAAAGTTTAGCTACCTAATTCAGTTATTGACGGTTTTGTGCTCAAATATAGAAACATTGACTTAGCTCAAAAGCAAAGTGTCCTCTTTCAACAAATTATTATTAGTAAAATGAAGGAGAAAACACCATCTGATAGATTAATGGCTGCGAAAACGCCATCTGTACATCTGCCAAAGATCCAAAACTGAATGCATAACCTTCTATATGAGGCAAATTGATTAGTAAAATGAAGGAGAAAATACCATCTGATAGATTAATGGCTGCGAAAATACCATTTGATATATCTGCCAAAGATCCAAAACTGAATGCATAACCTTCTATATGAGGCAAATTGATCTTGTTCAAAAGTTGGATATTCTTCTTCTCTTGTTATTCTTTTTTAATAACTTATCAATCACTGATTGAAGGTAGTACACTGACTTTTGGTGTGTAATGTATTTAGGAAAAAATTGAACTAGCATTGAGCCAAAGCACCGTGGATGAGTCGGAAATTTCGCCAAATGATGCAATTGGTAAGGTGTTGGGAAAAGAGCACTCTGGAAGGGTAAGGTGCTTGGGGTTAGGAGTTGTTCCTGGCAGAGCGTTTAGACAAACAAGACCTCGTTATAGTGATTTGAATGCTTCAAGTTATAATAACGGTTCATGTTCTTCCCAATGCCAAGAGAAGTACAATCAAATGTTGAATGCTCACAATCAAAGCCAAGAGAACTACGAAGAAATGATGAATGTTAACACCCAAATGATGAATGCTTTTAAGGCGTATATGATAATAAAAGTAGGGAGGATACCTGAAGAATTTGCAGGGACCTTTGTTTCTCCTCATTCAACGGTAAGAAAAGTTCATAACTTTCTTATTTAATTTTGAAAACTTTTGTGCTATGTGGTGTTTGACTCTTTTTCTCACTTTCTTCACTCCTATATCTACACATGCATTCTTATCAAATGTGCATTTTTTATCTTTCATGAATTAGCACGCAAGACATCAGCCTATCCCCTATTCCGTTTCTTGATTTGAAAGAAGTAGATTCTTGATTTTTCCTTTTTATGGGCGCCTTCAAGCAAACATCAACAAGTTTTCTATACAATCCAAATATAAGTACAGATTCAGAATCTGAATTCTTATGTGACTACAAAAGCTAAGTTTTTGTAAGGTTCTGTTGCTTCCTTGAATGGTCTGTGATATACATATATATGTTTTATATGAATAATATCAAATGTGTAAGTACTGAAAAACTGAAATGTATTAAAATTTCAAACTAAACTTATTTAGTATGGCCAGTTCCATTTCGATCTAGAAGTGAAATTACCTTCTTGAACTTTGTAACAGCAACATCAGCCACCATTTCAATTTCCATAGGGGACTTATTTATCTCTAAATGTCCCTGTTACTTTTGAAGTTAGATCGGGAGGAAAGTAATTCTTGAAGTTACTGATACTTGACTTAAGCTAAGTGATTATTAATTAGGATATTGTTGAGGTACTTTTCGTTAATTATATTTTATTTTGATTTTTTTGAGCCAAGTGATGCGGCTAGCGGATCCATTTCACCCATGGATGTAAGAAGATCATCTGGTGGAAGTAATCCTAATGACAACCATTGAAGTTGCTTGCAAATGTATCGTACTCGATTGAATGGTCATAGGAAATCTTTTGTCCATAATAGTTGGAGTAGATGTTCTGTTTAAAGTTTGTTTTAAGACTAACTATAATACTGATATTTTGTGTTTAATTGACGGAGTCGTTGTGTTTAAAGTAAGTTTTTGAGACTAATGATAATTTACTTTAATGTAGTTTATTAATATATTGATGTTACTTGATTCTATATAATCTGATGATGCTTCATTATATTAACATAATTGAAATTGGATTATTTATGGGTATAACAATTGCCAAAAAAATAAATTCAATGAATAGCAGAGGTTATAATTGCCGCAATTTAATGTATAATAATATTGTGTTTAAACTTGCTGGAGTTAAATAAAAATATTGTAGGGTTTTGACTGCCGCTATTTTTTTTATACGTGTGTTCTTAAAAAGTTAAACTATCGAATTGCGAAGGTTAGACCGCCGCTAAATTTCTGCCGCTATATGATAACGGCGGTCTCCGAAAAAAACCCCGTAAATTGATTGCGGCGAACATTATTGCGGGGGTTTTGGAAACCGTCGTAACAACAAATTGCGGAGGTTACTGACCGTCGCAATATGTAAATAAAACCTTCGCAAATTTAGCATTTTTTTTGTAGTGGGACGTGAACAATATCAAGGGCCGCCGAAGCCGCCCTCGCCAGCCTGCACCATCCACATGATCATCGGTGGTTGGGATGATGCTTCCATCAACAACGTGAAGTTCACCACAACCCACAAGCTCAAATGGTCAATCACCCACGAACGGTATGATGAACTCGAAGAAAGTATCATCTTCGATAAGTCAGATACCAACGGTTTGTCTTTCCCTCACTACGATTCTCTCGTTATCACTTTACGAAGATACCAACGTAAGATGAATTATAGTAGATGATGGGAGTGGCGCATATATTATCCATCCTCGAGTACTCACTCAAATGAAACTCGAGGACAAGATAGTGCCACGCTGCATCACTCTAACATGATTTAACAATGCAGTTGAGCGAATATCTGGCGAGATCACACTCCCCGTCTTGGCGGGTGGCGTCACTCTGGAGACCACCTTCCACATCATGGACCAGGACACGACATACAATGCCATAATAGGGCGACCATGGATTCACACCACGAGAGCTTTACCCTCCATCTTGTACCAAGTCATCAAATTCCCAACTCCTTGGGGCATATTCAGTATACGAGGGGAGCATCGCACATCCCAGGAATGTTAGCGCATCGCCCTAGACTACACGGCCACCCAACAAACAAAGGATAAATAAAAGGAGGCGTACTAATCAACAGGGTCGAGGTCGGTATGCGATGACGGCGAGGACGTCATGTGGGACCCTGATATGGTCAGGGCCGCAGGATCGACCATAGAAGACCTCGGTCCAGTTCAATTGGACAGCAACGACCACAACAAGAAATCTTACATCGGCTGCAAACTTCAAGAACCTGGTAAGTTTCGTAAAATTTTAACTGATATGCACAGCTTTTAGATATGCAGATATTCCAGGTATCCCAAAGGAAATCGCCACGCACAAATTGAATGTCGATCCACTCTACCCTCCGGTGAGGCAAGTTAGGCATAAGTTCCACTCCGCAATTAATGATGCAGTACACGAAGAAATGGAATATTGGAAAACAACTTCGTCAAGGAGTCGAAGTATCCCCAATGGGTCGCCAACAGAGTCATGGTGAAAAAGAAGAACGACAAGTGGCGGATGTGCGTAGATTTCACCGACTTGAACATAGCTTGCCCCAAGGATTCATTTCCATTACATCATATCGACCAACTCATCGACGCAACAGCTGTGCACGAGCTACTAAGTTTCTTGGATGCCTACTCGGGCTATAATCAGATCCTCATGGAGGAAGAGGACCAGGAAAAGACCACCTTCATCACCCACCAGGGGACGTACTGTTACAGAGTCATGCCCTTTGGATTGAACAATGCGGTGGCAACTTACCAAAGGCTGGTGACGAAAATATTCAAAGAACAACTCGAAAAAATGATGGAAGTCTACATCAACGACATACTGGTCAAATCCAAAAAGAAAGAGGATCACATCGACCACTTGAGAGAAGCCTTTGGAATACTCAGACAATACGACATAAAACTGAACCCCGAAAAATGTGCATTCGACGTGGCCTCAGAAATATTCTTGGGTTTCCTATTGTTGCAGCGAGGTGTTGAGGTCAAACCTCGACCAAATCAAGGCCATCGAAAGGATACCAGAGCACTTGACCACAACAAAGCAGGTCTAGAGGATGACTGGTCGCATCGCCGCCCTTTCTAGGTTCATCTCACGATCCTCCGATAGGTGCCACAAGTTCTTCGGTATACTCAAAAAGGATAACGGCCTCCAATGGACCCCTGAGTGCATCTAAGCTCTGAAAGAGTTAAAGGTGTACTTGTCCTCGCCGTCGTGGCTCTCAAAACCAGAACCAGGACAACCTCTCCTCGTCTATCTCGTTGTGTCCGAAGTAGCTGTGAGCGCAGTCTTAGTCCAAGAAAATAAAGGTACGTAATCTCCCATCTATTACATTAGCAAGACACTAGTGGATGCCGAGCCCAAATAACCCCATCTTGAAAAACTAGCTCTGGCCTTAGTCGTAGCTTCACGAAAGCTTAGACTGTATTTCCAATGCCACCCTATCTCGGTCGTCACGACTTCCCCCTTAAGAAGAATTTTACATAAACCCGAACTATCAGATAGATTGGCCAAATGGGCCAAATGGCCAGATTGGCCAAGCGAGCACGATATTACATATCGGCCGCGAACGGCGATAAAGTCACAGGTCCTCGCTGTCTTCGGTGCGAAAATAATGCCCGTAGTCAAAAAGGAAGTCGTCCACACTTCTTCCCACATACAAGACCTCTATGTCCTGTATAACGACGACGCGTCAGGGTCTGGGGTGGGACTCGTACTCGAAGTCCCAACATGCGAAGTGATTCGCTAATCCATAAGGTGCCCGAACATGACTAATAACGAGGCCGAGTATGAGGCCGTAATTGCAGGACTGAGACTAGCACTCAAATACGGGGTGAAGCGACTAAGGTTGCGCTGCGATTCTCAGCTCGTGGTCAACCAAGTCACAGGGGGACTTTCCAAATCAAGGAGCAAAGGTTAAAAAATACCAAGCCGAACTCTGCAAACTAATACCCGAGTTTGTCGAATGTCAGCTCGACAAGATCCCCCGAGCCCAGAACATCGAGGCGGACAGACTCGCCAAATTAGCAGCAGCCACCAAAAACATTACAACCGGAGACCGGAATGTGGTCCACCTCCTAAGCTCGTCGATAGAGCACATCGAGGTAAGAACCATAAAGCTGAATTGGGACTGGCGCAATCGTATTATTGCATATTTGCAGGATGGCATACTCCCTAACGATAAAAAAAAGACCTCGTTTTTATTACACAATAATATATTATCAGCAACAATATAACTTTAATCTTGTCGGCGAAAGAGAAAAGAAAAAAAGTTAGAACTAGCATTAAAAAATA